>NC_057795.1:338663212-338670022 GCF_018294505.1 Triticum aestivum
GAGCGACACCACATAAAGGGCTTTAAAAGAAATGCCACAGTCGGGCGTCTTAGCGACACCACATAAAGGGCTTTAAAAGAAATACCACAGTCGGGCGTCTGAGCGACAGCACATAAAGGGATTTAAAAGAAATGCCACAGTCGGGCGTCTTAGCGACACCACATAAAGGGCTTTAAAATAAATGCCACAGTCGGGCGTCTGAGCGACACCACATAAAGGGCTTTAAAATAAATGCAATCATAGTGAATATCCCGGAGGTAGGACCATCCCAGGGATACTCGATAATAACAGTAATATCACGGGTTAGTTAACAATAATAATAATCATAATTATCACAAGTCACAAGTAGTAATTCCAGTTCTGGTTTAACAGTTTCACCTCCGAAGACCGACACTAAGACCGACACTTGACCCATCCCCGACTGTAGTCCTTAACCATGGACATGGCTATTCGAATAGGTTTAATCTCTGCAGAGGGTGTACTCTTTACTCACGAGTAACGGATTCCTTTAGTCCATCGGGACTAATTCTGTCTACGGTCTTTTTGTTGGAAACACACCTAACTTGCACACACCAGCTTAACTCACACGTGTCTGGAATCACCCACGACACCTGTCAAGCAAACTCTAAGTAGGGAGGCTACAACCTCGCGTAGCATGGGATCAAATTTATATTGCGTGCTCTAAGGGGTGGCCTCCCCTCTCGGTCTCAACCGGAAACACCCATGCCCCCGGACCAGGTGGCCTGCCTACCAGCTACAACCAGTATCTTCCACCATGGCCTCTCTGTACAGTGTGTGCTAGAAAGAGGTTGACAACTTACTGAACCGTACCCTACTTATTGTAAAGAGGAGTGGTAGTACGAAGCAAGTATGGGGGTTACTGGCACAAGACTCGATCTACAGTCGACTCAGGAGGTAGTAATATTTCCTGCAAGATTAGCATAACAATGCATATACTTCAACCAACAGATAGAAACACCACACGACATACCCCATCATGCCATACCGGACACGACCTTCTCGACGGAGGACTAGGGACAAGACCGCGTCTACCCAAGACAGAGGCCTTCCCGGCATTCCTTCCGGTATGCATGAAAGGCGTATGACGGTGATTTCCATCACAAATCATGTCAACTTCATTTGCATGAAATTCATTAATATGCACTTATGAATAGGATCACATCCTCACATAAAATGATGTATGCTCGTGTCAGGGTGTTGTTGTCACCGAGTCAAACAACACACACAAAAATTACACCAGGGTTCAGAATGCTTGCCTTCGGGTCATGGGAAAGCAGGGTGCATTCCAAAACATCTTGAAATCTTCAAAAATCCTATTAAAAGAATATATTTGAATTAACACACAAAATCAAAACAGCACAAAAAGTTGTTTTGAAATTTCTTTCAAATAAATCCTAAAATAAACTAGACAATATTTGAAAGAGGTAGGAAAAAGAATTAATTTATTTGGAGCTGTATTTAAAAAGATACAGCTGGTCAAAGTTTGGTCAAAAATCTGTTATTTAAATAAAAACAGAAAAGAAAACGTTTCGAAATATACGTACACGTCGAAGGCGCATTTTGGAAATGCGCTTCCACTTAACCCACGTGGACTGGGCAGGGTCACTGACAGTGGGTCCAGGGGGCCCACTGGTCAGGTTTGACCAGTCCATCCTTCCTTCTTCCTCCTTCGCCCGAACGGAGGCGGGGCGACGGCGATCAACGCCAGCGAATGGCTGCTCCCCGCGGGCTCCAGAGAGTCGGGATGGATCCACAAGACCGGGGCGGTCCTCACGGTGGTCGAAGGGTTGGCGGGGGTGGAGGGAGTCACCGACGGTGAGCTACGCGGCGGAGGAGGCCTCGGGTGCAAAGTGGTTTTGGGGCTGCGGTGGCTCCCGATCGAAATCGAGTAGGGGGAAAGGTTCACGGGAGGGAGAGAGTGCTCCTGGTGGAGAGAGTGGAGAGGGGGAGGCCCTGGTTGCGCCGGAATGGCCGGGACCGTGGCGACGGCTGTGGTTGCCGGAGATGGGGAAGGAGACCTCCCTGAGTTGATTTGCTGCCAATGGGGTTCCTAGGGAGATGGTTTGGGACTGCCTGCGTGCGGAGATGAGCTCGGGGCTCCTTATATAGGCGATGGAGGTCGGTTCCGAGGCGGGCGGCGATAAGGATGACGGTGAACCGCCATGCTGTAGCTTGGGCGATGTGGCGGCGACGAGCGCTAGGGGACACACTTGCGGATGAGCACGCACTGCTCCAGGAGGCAGGTGGCAAGCGCTGGCGGCTTGGGCGGCGCTGGCTAGCGCAAGAGCGGTCGGGCGGTGGTGGCGGCTAGCGGCTGGCCTGCCGGAGACGTGGCGAGAGCTGCGGGGCTGGTGGGTGCAGAAGGGGACACTGAGTGCTGGCTGCGGTCGGTCACGGACCGGATTGGGGGCTGGGTGGGACGCGGCGACTCGGACGCACGTGCGTGCCAAACGCACGCTCTGGGCGCGCCCAGTGCACGCCTGGGACATGCTCGACGAAATGCCAGGGCAGCCTAGAGGGTTCCAAACCACAAGAGAGTTAGCAGAAAGGGGTTATAGGCTAGGGCAAATCCATGGGACATGCTTGATAGTTCAGTGGCTCAAGTTCACAATGTAAACTTGAAATCATGCCAAATCTGGCTATGCACTCAGGGTGTTCGGCAAAATGCCAAAGGCACCTAGGCAGTTCTTGGGGTGGCCAAATCTCCCAGAGTGGGGTCTCTTTAGAAGAAAGAGGGGATGGTGAAGTTAGTTTGCAAAAAGGAGAAACTTGCTAGTGCAAGTTTTGCAAAACTACGCTTCTGGACAGGGAGTAAATGGCCTCATTACATGAACCAAAAGTGTTTCAAAGAGTGCATGCTCCTGGACTTAGGGGTTTTGCAGGGTTGACTACAAGCATGAGAAAGCAGAAGGTCACTAGAGCAAGAATGAATGGGGTTGCAGTAGAAAACACAAGTCTGGTCCAGAATGAAAAAGAGGTTGATGCACTTAATTTTTCCAAGGAACAACACTATGTTTTTGCATAAAGTTGGATGGCATGCTACCACTGACATCCTATAATTTTGGTGGAGGCTCTAGGGAAATATTTAATTAGGCTATAGTGCAAAAGTGTCCACTGTACCAGATTTGAAAAACAGGTGTAGAACTCAAAATATGCAATGAAATAATTATATTATTGCACAAAAGTGATTTAGAGACATCACATGATATCTCCAAATTTTTGGTTGGAATATTAGCTAATTTTATGAAATGGTTGTAGTACAAAAAGAGCTCCAAAACTTAAAGAAAGTCATTTTAATGAATAAAGCTCAGGGTGAAATAATTTAATAAATGAATCTACTGATTAAGAAATTGCTATATAGAGTGCATAGAAGTCCAATATATTTTGGAAAGCTCCACTTGGGAAAAAGATAAAACTCCTTAACAATAAAAGAGGAGTTATGAATTCAACAGAAAAATCCAGAATGCAAAATTTTAAAACTCCTGGCAAGATTTTAATATCAAAAACTTGGTTAAATTTTTGGGGTGTTACAATTACTACCCCCCTTAAGAAAAAAATCTCGTACTCGAGATTTGCTAAGAGCCATTGTGAAGAACAAATACTCCATATGTGTACGAGCGGTTGTGAGTCTGCTGCCGTGGTGCTGCGTGAATAAATAAAAATAATAATCCATGCCGTGAGAGGATAAAAGATGCAGCAATTCTGGAAAAAGAAATCTCATTCCAGGATTTTCGCGGTTACACAGGTTATTCACGAAGGCAACCACTCACATAAGTAGAAACTAAATACTCGACTCGTCGCACAAATTTGAGGTACCATGCATAAGTTACAACGCAATAATAAATGCTGAAATAACAAACACAGCAGTGACATCTAGAATGATAAATGTAACTGGACAGGGTCTTGAGAAAAAGTCTCTGGCAATGGAATACACTCCTCTTCTATCGGAGGAAGTGGATTGACCAGTCGATGTATGAGTCTCTCCAGGTCGGGCCTCAGTGGTCTGCCGATCGCAATCTGAGGATTCAAATCAGTGAGACTCTGGAGATAATCCATCACTCGCTGGTTCAAATGCTCTTGAGCGATGATGTACTGGATAAGGTTGGCTAGCACTGGGTCTCTCTCAATCCGTCCACCGGGAAAAGATGTTACTCCCCCGGGCGTTGCACGACTCGGAAAGTAATAATATCCTCGTTTGCGGGCATAAGGTACTTCGGATCGAAGACGAGCAATTGCTTCATTCGCAGCAGCTTCTATGGCCAAGTGTGGGGTCAGCATAGATTTCCCCACGAAGGAAACCTCCGTTGGATCTTGGTTAGGGTCTATGGGAGGAATGTGTACTGCTGCCCAATATTCCGAGGTGGAAGGGGTGATTCTCGATTTGAACAGCTCATACTGGGGTGGTTGGGTAGAACCCATGGTACTACAGGTAAAGTCCCACAATATTTTGACAAAGCTACCTGGGGTTGCATCTGGGGTTCTCCGATAAATACTAGGGCTCGGCATGGCAAGAAATGGTTGTGAGAGTGGTGCACGAGGTGAGGGTTGCTCGGTAAGGTCACAAGGTTGGCCTTCTTATATAGTATCTGGGATGGTTTATTTACCATGGTGAAAGGTAATAAAACTGCCAGATCACCTCCAAAGGTCGGGGTCAGTACCAGAGATACACATATCTCATAAAGAGACGTGTTACTGTAGGTGTCGTCGGGGTTGGTTTTGGTAGCTGTGCCCGGAAAAGGTGCAACTATGCGCTGACAAAAAATACGCAAGGCTACCATTAAAACAGAGGCACAACGACAGGCTGCGTTTATATACACGGTTGCACGATTACAAAGCGAGGATACACTGAGACTCGGTACTACTCGTACGGCTTAGTCTACCTCGTTTATGTCTAAATGGGCGTGCCTGGTGGATGTCGAGGCTTCTCCACGTGTCTCACTGCCGGGATTAGTCGGAGATGGTGGAGGAACTGCAGGGTCGGGGTATCGATGATGGCCATCGCGGGGATTGTTGGCCACAATCCCATTGGAGTGTGCTCCCAAAAGGTGACGAAGCACTTCTGGGGTCATCAAGACACCTTGGCCGCTGGCTGGAGCTGACCTCAGGGTCTCGATTGGGTGTCCAAACAGCACGACTGGGTTGTCGACATCGGGATCGGTTTCCCTGCTTGCCGGGGCTCGGCGAACCAGTTCTCCTCGAGCTGCGATCAGATCGATAGTGATTTGATCGACCAATGCTTCTAGTGCACTTACATAGCGCACTAGGTGCAACAATGCGGGATCCGTCTCGTGATCTCCGTTGGCGACTTGGGGTGGTCTACCATACCCTTCACGCCTTGGGTTGTAGTAGAACGAGCGACAGTTAACTCTGGGCGACAACTGCCGGAGTTGAACTATAGCTTCTCGAGCAGCTAGCTGGATGGCTTGTGGCTCGAAGGAAGTTGTTCTTCCGGTGAACCTGTAGGGGCATTCTGGCGACAGACCCCTACCGTAGATGTGCACACTGGCCCAAAATTGGCGGTCCTCACCGCTCATGGGACCTTGGTACACAACATATTCTGGGGGCTCTTCTAACACATAGGCACGACGGGTGAGGTTTGCGAGTATGGTCACAAAACCTCCAAGATTGGTTGCTGTGGTCTCATTGTGCACTATGGGGCCAGACATTGTTGCTAGGTTGGGGAAGAGGCTGTGTTGTGCTGGGTTGAGGCTAGCGTGCCCTTTTTATAGAAAAGGGGACGGAGTCTTCCTTCGCACGCTTGCGAATGAGACATTTTTGCCATCGGTCACTGGTGTGCGATCGACAGGCTAGGCTGATAGGTTGGGCACCGACTGCCAAAAGTGTCGGGATTACCGTGTGGCTATCTTGCACGAGAAGCTTGGCTGGGGTTTTGGTTCGGGTCTGGTAGGCTGGTTTGCCTAAGTTTATTGACCTGGCTAAGATAGGATTAGCCAATGGTCAGCCTGGCTCTAATACCAAGTTTGTGGGGTCCGATTCTCTGGGTATTAAATTCTAGAAAATGGTCCGTGTTCTCACCAGCCCCAGGATAACTGTTAGCTGATGAGGCACCAACTTGATACAGAAATTCCAAGCAAAATACAAAAGAAATATGTAGTACAAGACCATTCTGGCCTGTGAGTACAATAAATGGTTTCTAATGGTTGATGGCGGAAGCAGTTTGTGGATCATCAGTGTCTATGGGACTCCAATTCCCATAGGAACAGCTGACCAGGTTAACTCCTATCTTCGCGACGCTGCTATCATCGTTGCTTAGGTTCCGGGACTGTCACCACGGTCACTCCTCTCCGCGCACGAAAATCTGGCTAAGACAATAGCCAGGGACAAGCCAGTGGGTACTTTGAATGTACTCGAAAACATTATGAACACAGGTGTAAATATAACAATGATGTGCTAAAAATAATTTATGCTCATGACGTCAGTCACAAAAGGTAAATAAAACTCTGATGCGTGCAAGCAGGTTATTTATGAAAATGCAATAACATAGTAGTATTAAAATTTATGAAAATAAATAACAAGCATGCCGCAGTCGGGCGTCTTAGCGACACCACATAAAGGGCTTTAAAATAAATGCCACAGTCGGGCGTCTGAGCGACACCACATAAAGGGCTTTAAAAGAAATACAATAGTCGGGCGTCTGAGCGACACCACATAAAGGGCTTTAAAAGAAATACCACAGTCGGGCGTCTGAGCGACACCACATAAAGGGCTTTAAAAGAAATGCCACAGTCGGGCGTCTTAGCGGCACCACATAAAGGGCTTTAAAAGAAA